>NW_021137834.1:0-733 GCF_004193835.3 Ostrinia furnacalis | reverse complement strand
TTAATGTGCTGTGAAACTGTTTGTTTTTTGTTGTGCAACATAAATGAAACAGACATTGTTACATTTCATATTTTAGCTAATTAGCAATCCTTCATCATAATTCATACTTCATTAAAAGTAGCACATTAATAAAAATCATTGCCTGTGAAATTTCGCATGTGATCATCATATGAAAAAAAAAATCATCATTTCATAGAATGAAAATGAATGAAAAATAGCAATCATTTCCATGCCTACGCAGCAGCCCGCATCATGTTTTAACAACATTGTCAATCCCTATACATTGATTTTACACTGATGCAATCTGACAGTGCGGGCACGAGCAAAGAAAGAACACAAATTGAGAAATGCAGATTACAGAGGACATCAAGCTGAATACTGTGGCATCTTTATTCTAAAAAAAAATGTATGGTCTGATCATCTGATGTGCTGTCGATTGTACCTAATTCCTGTGGCTACGCGGTCCCACTGACTTTGTCTTACCGATCGGACCACGTGAACTTTTTTCCGGTTGGTTCGATCTCAGAATACGGAACAAACCAGAAACCGTCAACGGGCGTAAATGTGTATTCATATAAATTACTCCAAAACGCACTAATTTGACTTTAGAGCAATTAGTCAATGGCCGGCGCGCGCATTGTTTACATATCCGTCAGATTGACACTTTATAATTAAATTATGCCGTCTTGTGCCGTTCCAACATGTAAGAATGCTACTGGAATTACGAAGAAAG